>NC_047651.1:17789515-17806435 GCF_902201215.1 Prunus dulcis | reverse complement strand
TGTAAAGAAAGCTGGAGGAAATATCATCTCAAACTTGCATAGGACTTGGACAATGTCATGGCGCAACTGAAACATGTCTGTCCTTCGCAATGTTTTTGCCGTCAGTTGGGAAAAAATCTGGATAACAACATGATTGGCTTCACCACATCTTCCGGCAGTAGGTGTCGAATACCCACAGGAAGTAGGCGCTGCATAAACACATGGCAGTCATGGCTCTTAAGTCCAGTAAATTTACCCCCATCGACATTCACGCATCGTGCGATATTAGAAGCATACCCATCGGGAAATTTGACAGACGATACAAACTTTAGAAACTTTTTTTTGTCATTCGGTTTCATAGAAAAGAATGCAAGATCCCTTCTAGCTTTATCACTGTCCCTATTCATCCATAAACCCCTTCGTATGCCCATTCTTTCCAAATCAAGACGAGCTTTGATCGTGTCCTTCGCCTTCCCCTCGATATCTAGAATCGTGCCCACCAATGTGTCGAATACATTTTTCTCAACATGCATCACATCTAGATTGTGCCTCAATTTCAGTTTCGACCAATATGGGAGCTCAAAAAACATAGGCTTGTGCGCCCAGTTCAAATGTGTAGAAGGTCTGGTCCGACTCACTGTTTTTCCGAACGGAGCAAAATCCAAACGGTTCAGCTGTTCCAAGATCTCATCACCGGACCATTCTCTAGGTCTGAGGCGACGCTCTGTGTTCCCGTCGAACTCTTTATTTTTTTCCCGCCATTCGTGGTCCCATGGCAACCATCTCCGATGACCAAGGTAACAAACTTTTCCTGCGTGCCAACCAGAAGTTACATCTTCCTTGCATATAGGACATGCCATATAACCCTTTGTGCTCCACCCAGAAACCATTGCATATGCTGGGAAATCATTCACAGTCCACATAACTGCTGCCCGCAAAGTGAACATCCTCCCAGTTGATTTATCGTACGTGCGAACACCGCTTGTCCATAAATCCTTCAGCTCATCAACCAGAGGCCTTAAGTACACATCAATTGACCTGCCAGGATCCTCCGTTATCAAAACAGTCATCATCATGTATTCTTTTTTCATGCATTTCCAAGGCGGCAAATTATATGGGAATGCTAAAATCGGCCAAGTGCTGTGGTGTTGGTTTAGAACCCCATACGGATTGAATCCGTCAGTGGCAAGTCCCAATCTAACATTTCGGGGATCAGCAGCAAACTCGGGGAACGCTCGATCGAACTCTTTCCATGCCTCCCCATCTGCAGGATGCCGCATCACATCATCGTCTACCCGTTTTTCCTTATGCCATCTCATGTCTGTGGCAGTATGCATCGACATATACAATCTCTGCAACCTAGGTTTAAGGGGCAGATAACGCATCACTTTTTGTGGTATCTTAGTCGCTCTATTCTGGGATGTCATTTTGAACCTCGACTCATTGCATATAGGGCATGTATCCAACGTTTCATGCTCTCTGTAGAATAACATGCAATTGTTTTTGCAAGCGTGGATTTTTTCATAACCCAATCCAAGACCATGCAACACCTTCTGTGCATGTTTATGGTCTTTCGGCAAACAATTGTCCGTCGGAAGCATTCTCTTGAAAACCCCCAAAAAGTAATCGAAACACAAGTTCGATATACAATACTTTATTTTTCCGTGCATTAGCTCCACAATGGCAGTGAGAACGGAAAAGCTCTCGCACCCCGGGTATAACTCTTGGTTGGCATTTTTTAACAGTTTTTCATACTGTTCAAACTCCGCACTGTCTATTGGTGTAGGCACGTCATCTTCCCCTTCCCGATTGATGTTGGTCGATGCGAATGGAAAAGCATCCTGTATAATACCCATGACTTGATCATTAGGATCCACAATAGGTTCAACATTGTCCACTCTTGGGGCATTTGAAGACGAAGCATGGTCTACTTGTTCGCCGTGAAGGTTCCAAATGCTATATGTTTCAATCATTCCATTCCTTACTAAATGAAATCCAACATTTTCAATTGACTCAAACAACGTGTTGTTACACCTCCTACAAGGACAACGGATTCTAGTTGCACCCGGGTTGTGTCTACGCGCAAACTCAATAAAATCCTCGATTCCATCCAAGTATTCGTCTGCGCATCTATTCGGGTTCTGTATCCACCTTCTGCTCATAATTCCTGAAACCACAATCACGACACAACAATCACAACAACTTCATACGGAGTTATAATGTCACCTTATGCCTCCGGTAAGGGCCCTATCCCATTCGGGAATGCATAGTCCTGTCACGTAACCTACGGTTACATGAGATTAGATTTCGACGTGGATTAATTTCGGCAGCATCTCGACACAGTTCTTGAAGTGGGCATAGGTATAAATACCTACGTACCATCCGAAGAACGTACCGAGATGACACCGAAATCTCCACAATCAAAACCTAATCCTGTAGCCGAAGATTATGTGACAACACTATGCATTACCAAACTGTCCAAATAATGGGACAATTCAAGAATTAATTGGACCGCAGTCATGCCTTACACATCCATGCACGAAATCCAACTAATCTCGAACGGAAAACTACGTGTTACTAAACATAAAAATAAAAGTACGAAGTTAATTTCAATTAACTTCGTACATCACAACACATTGTGCTACGTCACGCACAATTTCACAACATTATAAACATATAACTTCAAAAAAAAAAATACAAACATAACAAACAAACTTTTACAATAACATACCTTCTCAATCGTTCTCCACCAATCACTAATCACAAATATCCCTAACGAAAACAAAATTAATAGCATTAGTACGAATTTACATTAATACATTTAAACTAACGACACAAAATACATACCTAATACACGTACAGAATTCACAGTAGAGCAGCAGCAGGGAGGGAGAGTGAGAGAGAGGCAGAATGAAATTCTTGCATTCTGCCTCTGCAATGGCAGACACAGATATGGAGAAGAAGGACTTTGCGCGACGAAAAACAAAAACCGTCGCGCAAAACTCTGTCGCGCAAACTCACTTTTCCGTCGCACAAAACCAAATTTCCGTCGCGCAATCACGTGTCGACATCTGATTTTTTGCGCGACGAAAGGAATTGTTCGTCGCACAAAATTCCGTCGCGCATGTACAATATAGCGTCGCGCAAACTAAACATTTCGTCGCGCAAACCACACATTTCGTCGCGCAAACGAAACCTGTTCGTCGCGCAAGAGTGCACCGCTATTACACTTTACGCGACGACGAATTTCCGTCGCGCAAAAACCCACCTGTATATTGGCGCCAAAAAAAATGTTCCCTCGTTTTCTTACGCGACGGTTCATTGTTTCGTCGCGCTAAGTTTTCTTTTGAGACGAAAACGCTCGCCGCGCAAAATTTTTTTACCGCCATAATACGCGCCAATTTTCTGTCCATCTTTGCGCGACGAATAATGGGTATTGTCGCGCAATGATGTCATGAGCGACGTTCTTTGTCGTCGCGCAAGATTTTGGCGCCATAACATGGACTTTGCCACTTTTGTGCGACGAAATATATTTACGTCGCGCATAGCCTCTTTCCCGCGACGAAATTATTTGTCGCGCTAGTTTTCTGTTCCTCTGCGCGACGGAGTATTTTTTTCGTCATAAAATGGTGGAGTAAACCCAAGTCAGACATCTCATACTTGCACATCATTTCAGCTTTGAATTCTTTCATCATTTCATCACTACTTCCTGTGTACACTATGTCATCTACATAGATTGACACTATTAGTGTTCCCACACCTTCCTTTGTTCTCACATAGAGAGTGGCTTCACTTGGACTTTTGTGAAAACCACACTGACTCAAGTAAGTGTCAATTTCACTATACCAGGACCTTGGAGCCTGCTTCAACCCATAGAGAGCTTTTCTTAACCTATACACCTTATCCTCATCACCTTTAACCACAAAACCATCCGGTTGATCAACATAAACTTCTTCTTCAAGGACACCATTTAAGAAGGCTGACTTGACATCCAATTGCCATAGTTTCCAGCCTTTCTGAGCACTAAGAGCTATGAGAGTTCTAATGGTGTCTAACCTTGCCACAGGAGCAAAGGTTTCATTGAAATCAATCCCTGGTTTTTGTGTGTATCCCTTGGCAACAAGTCTTGCTTTATGTTTTTGAATGGAGCCATCAAGATTAAGCTTAATTTTGAATATCCACTTCACTCCCACAATTGGTTTACTACTTGGCCTATCAACCAATTCCCAAGTGAAGTTTTTCTCTATCATAAGTATCTCCTCAGTCTTAGCCTTCCCCCAAGCTTCATCTTTGACTGCTTCTTCAAAATTTTCAGGTTCAATGATGCTCATCTTGCATTGAGCATACACTTCACTCAAATTCTTCCATTTCTTTGGGGTGTGATCATAAGGTTCTAATGGAGCAGAGTCTTGAGTAGCATGCACATCACTACTTGTTTGTGTTTCCATAGGAGACTGCACAAACTGATGCTGTAACAGATTTGATTCTGAATCCAAATCTGATACAGTTGAACTTGCTCCATCACCCCAAGACATAGGAATTTGCAATGCCTCATTTGTTTCCCAATTCCACATTGCTTCTTCATCAAAAATAACACTCCTAGACAGCTCAATCTTTTGAGTTCTCAAGTTAAGCACTCTATACCCCTTTTCACATACACCATATCCTACAAATACTCCCTTCTCACCTGTGTCTTCCAGCTTGTGCCTTTTCTATGTGGGGATGTGAATATAGCATAGAGAACCAAATATTCTCAAATGCTTGACACCTGGTTTTCTTCCACTAAACTTCTCAAATGGAGTGGAATTGTCCACTGCACTTGTAGGGCTTCTGTTTTGTAGATATACAGCTGTATTGACAGCTTCTGTCCAAAACTTCAAAGGGATTTTCTTCTCATGCATCATGGCTCTTGCCATTTCCATCACAGTACGATTCTTTCTCTCTGCAACTCCATTCTGTTGTGGAGAGTAGCCTACTATCAGTTGCCTTTCTAATCCCATCTCTTCACAGAACTTTGAGAAATCCAAAGATGTGTATTCTCCACCTCTATCACTTCTTAGCTTCTTAATTTGATAACCACTTTGTAGCTCAACCATGCTTTTGAACCTTTTGAATATGTTGAATGCTTGAGACTTATGCTGCAAGAAGAACACCCAACACATTCTGGTGTGGTCATCAATGAAGGTGAGGAAATATATGTTCCCTCCAAGAGTGATGGTCTGCATGGGACCACATATGTCTGAGTGAATCAGTTCTAGTGTTTGAGAGGCTCTCCAAGCTCCTTCCTTATCAAAAGAGCTTCTGTGGTTCTTGCTTACAGCACAACTAGAGCAGACCTTCTCATGTTCTTGTAAATTAGGCAGTCCCTGAACCATATCTCTCTCTTGTAACAACTTCAAACTAATATAGTTTAGGTGCCCAAATCTTCTGTGCCACAGCCAGGATGTTTCTCCAACTGTTGCTCTGTTTGCCATAGGAGGATTGACATAGTCAAGATTTAAAGGAAAACATCTGTTTCCCTTCATTGGCACTCTTGCAATGCAATCTTCCAGCTGCCTATCTCCATAGATATCAACTGCATTATCACCAAATACAAGCCAATGCCATGTTCTATCATTTGACCTACACTTAGCAAATTTTCATCTAAACCTGGTACAATCATGACTTCTTTGATATATCTAGTCACACCCTTCATTTCTATAGCCAAAGTCCCTTTGCCTATTGACCGCACTAGATCACCAGTCCCCATTTTGACTTTACTCTTCACACTTTTATCAACATTTACAAGTAATGACTCATGGGAAGTCATGTGATTGCTACATGCACTATCAACATACCACATATTCACATTCTTTCCAATTGTTGCAGCATGACATGCATAGAACATAATGGCAGGTTCAGTTACCTGATTTGCAATGTTAGCAAGTTTCCCTGCCTTGTTTGCTTGGTCACAGTCCTTGACAAAATGACCAAATCAATTGCAGCCATGACACTTTGGTTTTCCTTTAAACCAACACTCACCATAGTGTAGCTTCTCACAATGTTTGCATTTTCCAGATTTGTCTCCTTGACTCGGTTTTCCTCCTTGACTCGGTTTTCCTCCTTGATTGACATTGTTTTGAGGTTTAGAATCCCATTTCTTATCCTTGGACTTCCAGTTCTTCTTTGATTTATTAGAGCCAGAACTAGAACTTGATTGAGATCCTTTTGAGTTTATGCTCATGCTGCTGAAAGCTTTCTCAGTGGTGCTTTCAGCATGTCTGTCAAGACGCTGAGCAAATCCTCTTAATGCTGCAATTACCTCTTGCACTTCAATGGTTTCAATGTCCCTAGTTTGCTCAATCACATAGCAGACTGGATCAAACTCCTTGGTTAAGCTTATTAGCAGTTTTTGAACTATCCTCCCTTTGGTCAGATCTTCCCCATATCCCTTCATCTGATTTACAAGCTCAAGTAGCCGAGTGATGTACCCAGACAAGATCTCATCATCCCTCATCCTGGTGTACTCGAAATCTCAACGCAGACCCTGCAACATGATGGATCTGACTTGCTTATCACCATGAAACTCCTGATGCAAGATATCCCAAGCACCTTTTGAGGTTTCTTCATTTGAGATTCTGGGGAAGATGTCATCTGAAACAGCACCTTGGATAATACCAAGAGCCTTAGCATCCTTCATTAACAAGGACACCATCTCTGAATCTGATGACCCTTCTTCATCAGCTTTTGAATCTGGAACATGAAGGCCTTTCTCAACCAAATTCCAGATTCCATGAGATTTGAAAATTGTTCTCATTCGAATCTTCCAAAACTCGTAGTTCTCCCCATTGAATATTGGAGCTCTAAGATCACTCCCTCCTGACCCAGCCATCTTAGACCAGAATCAATGAGCTGAGAGTAGGAATTTCTCGTTGGATTTCCAGACTCAGCTCACACAGCTTCAACTCCCACTATCCAGATCCAACCTGCGCACTTGATACCATGTTGAATATTTGGATTGCGAAGGGAGCAAGAAATGTACTCAGAGAGAGAGAGAGAGAGAGAGAAAGCAGTGAGCCTTGGATTGTTCTAACTGTATTCTTACCCTGCATAACCATTGCAGCAGAGCTTATATTCCTTCATGACTATTACATGTTCTCTCTTACATCAGTAGATTCAAATCTAACGGATTGCAATAGTAGGCCAATGTGAGTATGACACATGGCATTACACAGCTGTCCTAACAGCTGGGAATTCAAAACAGACTCAAGCAATGCACCTGGCATATAAGCACAAGGCACACAACTAACACAAAGATTAAAAACAGATTGAATATAAACTGACATAAAACTTAGTAACTAATCTGAACTTAGCTAGACAGTTTACATTTTAACACTTTGAACATTAGATCTTTCAAAATTTTAAAAAAGAATTTTAACGGTCATAGAACGACTTACCCCATCTTAATTCGTCTTATAATTATTTATTATATTATATGTTAAATATGTGACTTACAATGTGATCAATAAATGTGGTATATCACTATGTTTATTGATACAGTAATACTAATTGATGTTACTATAAAGTTCTGAATATTGTTAGGCAGAGGAAATCATATAGCCGACACAATTGGACAATACTTGGTTCCTGTCTAAGCATGATCCTCTTCTTAATTAACTTAATATAAACAAATGAAACATCTTAATATATGTTTCATTTGTCTTTATAACCAAACACCTAAAAAAGAATATTAAATACCTAGTTTAAAGCTCCTTCTTCTTAGTTAACTTAATATATGTTAATTGGTTAATTTAGCTTTCTAGTTTGGTACTTTATAACTTTTCGCATATGGTTTATGCTGATATAAAAAACCTAGAACTGAGCAAAATTAATCATGCAAATATGCAGCAAAACAAGATGTTTTTAATTGAAATTGCATGTAATTTGTTTCCAGGGAGGTGGAAAAAAGTGAAAACAATTTATACAGAGGCAAACAATACAAGTGTCATGACATGGATTCATATTAGAAGTCCTTTATAATACTAGTTGCCAATTCTTTAGGATTAAATGCAATTTGCATATTCAAAACCATGAAACTAATGTTACAGCCGCAAAATTTATGCAATCAATTCATATTCAATAAAACATCATACCCCATGGAAGCTTGATCAAGATGCAGAAAAAGAGGAGGGAAACACACCAACCCTAAATTGTACACGTCCAGCAGCATCACGGTGGGCTATTTCTTGTGGTTCTAAAACATGCAGCCTAGGCTCTGATACCACATGTAAAATTTATTGACTGCATATAAGTAGAACACATACAAACATATGAACTGTTGATCACTGTAAACTTTCTTTGATTTGTCATAGAAACTGTCGAAATATCAAGAACATATACAAGAGCTCTTCTCTTCAATCCGATCTCTCATACACTCATTCTAGATGGGGTGAATTCTTTAGTGTGGATTAGCAGTGATCGATTGAGCACGGGCACTTGTGTTTTATATGCATCTGACCAGGAGTCTTGCTCATCAAGAAACTCTCTAGCAGTCCTTATTGCATTAGGAAATAAAATTCTAGTCTATATTAATTAGGAATCCCTTTAGTCCATGTATTTAACTTAAACACTTATACAAAGACTACGGGCGAGTAGTAATTGAGTCTTTGATCAATATTGAGCCCAAGAAAACCCTATACTGATTAAAACCCACTTAAGTAGGTAATTAGAATAATCCAACATCTAACAATTCTTATATGTAAATCGTATGTTCTTATATGTAGCATACATGGATAAGATGTGTTTTTTTTAAAAACACATGGAAAATATGTGGCAATTGTACGGTACAAAACTTTATTTTGTTGCATGGATGGGCCTTTTATTCTCAATTGGGGTTAGATTTTGTTGCATCATCCTCGAGAATTGGGGGGAGTAGTTGGAAATGATAGATCTTTTTTGCTGTTTGGTCGAACGTTGGAAATGATAGATCAAAATCAAAAAAATGATGACAGTTATCCCTCATGGGCTTTGTCTGTTCTGTCCATAGCCACACAAATGCTCTTCTTGGGACCGAAAAGTTTATTGTTTATGATCTGACACCAATTTGGGTAACATTCAAGATTTTTTTTAGATAAAAATAATAATGAGCTTCTAAAATGACCTTCTTGTGACATTATTTTTAAGGTAATGGAAAAATTGGCCAATGTAGTGGTCTTGGTGCAGCTTGTGATCTCCAAAAACTTTTGGCAGCTTTCCTTGCATTGCTTCTTAGCTTCTCTCCTTCCTTCCTCTGCCACCATTGCATGTCTCAGTGTTTTGGCTATATCATCTTTGCAAACCGACCCATCTTCTGTGCGTTTTACTTCAACAGCCAGATCCTTCTCCACCAGAAGCCTTGCATTCAAAGGCTGATCAATAATGAATGGCAAAACAACAGGAACATGCCCAAATTGCAGAGTTTCAATTACAGAGCCCCATCCAGAGTGAAACAGAGACCCCCCAACTGATGGGTGCCCCCAAAATTTCCATCTGGGGCACCCACCCCAAGCAAACAAGCCCTTTCTCTGTTGTGCGCTCAACAAAACTCGGAGGCAAAGCATCAGCTTCACTGTTAGCCCAGTTGGGTTTTCTAAGTGCCCAGAGAAATGGAAGCTCTGATAGCTCAAGCCCATGAGCAATCTCAAAGACTTGTTCTTTGCTCAGCTTACACTCAGATCCAAACCCAATAAACACAACTGACTTGGGTTTTTGTTTATCAAGCCAGTCAAAGATCACATTGTTTGGTGACCCATCAGAACTGATTTCTCTTTTGGCAGATGGTTGCTCTGGTGGAAGCAAACTCTCTTGGCTCTCTCTCTCTCTCAGATATTTGTGGGTGTTTGAAAGTTGTATATGGTAAGAAGATCGTCTATAGAGAGAGATTACGGTGACCTTATATAGTTTAAAACAACTAAACCTTACTCTAAAAAGGTCCATAAAAACTCTCATAAAACAAAACAAAATCCCAAACAATTAAGGAAACAAACTAGGAAAGAATCATTCTTTGACTTTGAAACATGTCAGCCAACTTGCACGCACGTTTTGAGGTCTTTCCACTTCCTAGAAAATTCTGGAATAATATGAGAAATGTACCTTCATCTCTAGGTTTTCCAAGCATATATCACATGCTACTAGCAAAAATTGGAAAAGTCTTCAAATCTTCAATCTTCCACAGCAGTGCAGTTCTGTCGCTATTTCAACTTAGGTTGACTTGACTTCCAAGTCCGGGGCATTTGGTTTTGTAGAAAATTATGAAACTTTGATACAATGATCTTCCATGTCTTAGATTTATTCTCCAATTGGCTTTGCTTTAAACTTCATTTGAAAAGACAATTTTCAGTCAAAATGCTATTTTTAATTAACTTTCCCTACAAAAACCAAATATAAGAGGTATACAAATATAGGAAATAATGCACTTATCAGAAGTCATATGGAATCTTGAAGTTGTCCATCCCATTTCCTCCCTTGGACCCTGGCTTCTTGCCAAAAGGTTTCAAGGCAACTGTGGATGTACCCTTTGAAAAAATTGACAATTTGAAGGCTGCATGTGATCTGCTAAAGCAGGAAATGGGATGGAGACTATATGTCCATTTTTTCAAAGGGTATGTTCACAGTTGCCTCAGCACCTTCTTGCAAGAACCCAGAAGCCAAAGCAGGAAATGGGATGGAGTCTAGATGTATAAAGGGTTGCAAATCAGGTGAGATTTTGTGGAGCCTTCGGATATTTTTTGGGGTGGATATGAAGGACACATGAACTTTGGCTTTCGCCAAAGGCTATGGAAAGTTGAAAGAAAGGCATCATATGGCCAAAGGCAGACATGGAAGCATGACAACATGAAGATGATCTTTTGCCATTGTATTATTTTCGGCTGGTATGAAATTTGGAATAAGAGTGACTTTTGTTCCTGCAATATGTTGATGAGTTCGGACAACATAAATAGTGCGAAGCAAGGTCTTCGAACATTAGATCTTCCATAAATACAAAAAAATATATTTTTATTTAAAAAAGAATTTTGACGGCCATAAAACAAACTTACCTACCCTATCCTAATTCGTCCTATAATTATTTATTATATTATATGTTAAATATGTCACTCACAATGTGATCAATAAATATGGTATATCGCTATATTTGTTTATACAATAATATTTAGGTCATTGAAGTTGCTATAAATTTCTGAATATCGTTAGGTAAAGGAAATCATATAGCCGACACAATTGGACAATACTTGGTTCCTGTCTAAGCACGATTCTCTTCTTAGAAATAATAGAACAAATAAAGATGATAGTTGTCCACACCAACTGTCTGTCTGGGGGTGGGTTGATGAGAAAAACTTATTTTCTCCCGCGGCAGAGGAAAGAGAGCAGCTGAGAACCAATGCAAGAAAAGGTACAGTTGTTTTTGGAGATCACATGCTGTACCAGGACCACTACGTACACGGTACATTGGCCAGTTTTCTGAAAAATAATGTTGCAAAAAGATCATCCATTTCCTCCTTTCTTTCTAGAACTCATTCCAGGTACTAGTCTGCTGTGCTCCATTCTATTCTTTGTTCTGTGCTCTTGATTTGTTATTCTAAAAGACAGAGGTTGTATGAAAGTGATCTTTGTGTGTTCTTCATTGCTCTGTTTATCAAGATCTTCCCAGTTATATTCGCAAAATAATCCAATAATGGAAACCGAACTTTTCAGGGCATTTGAGAGAATTTTGTTTATGAATTTCTGTTCTTGATCTTCGTTATTGTTATTATTGCATGTCATACGTTTGAATAAATTCTATTACGAAAGATATAACTGTTAGGACTCAAGATCCCATATTGGAAAAATAGCATATCATAGAGGTGTTTAAGAGCTCATAGGCACCCTTTCCTAGTAGTCCCAGTTTCGAACTTCATGGTACAAAACTTTATTGGTGATCTTTGGGATTTGGATTTTCTTTTTCTATAGCACTTCTTGGTTTTTTAAACCCTAAACTATAGTTTAAGTCCAAAATCAAGCAATACCCAGTAAAACAGTGAATCCAAATTCATCCATTTCTTGATCTATGGCTATTCCAAGAAACGTCCATATAATTGAAAGTTACAAATGCTTTCCTTGGGACCGCAAGGTTTATTGTTGGGTGCCCCAAACCCACAAATGCTTTCCTTGGGACCGCAAGGTTTACTGTTGGTGACATGCAATTGAATGCAAAAAATGTTTTTATTTATTTATGTGGATGTGCTTCATGTAGGAGCTAACAGAAACTCAAAGGAAGAGAGAGAGAGAGAGAGAGAGAGAGAGAGAGAGAGAGAGAGAGACTTGTAAAATAACCCATAATTATTATTTCAGACATAGGCATGAACTCAAGAGCAACAGAAACATCACACTTTCTAGACAGATTTTAGATCACAAGATGCACTAAAAATACTAGAATGGCAATAACCCAAGTTCCAGAATCTTTAAGCACAAAGATACCTCAACCATGCTTATGATCTGAAACTAATTTGGGTAACATTCTAGATTTATTAGATAAAAATTAATAATGAGCTTCTAAAATGACCTACTTGTAAGTTGTAACATTTTTTTTGAAGGTAATGGACAAATTGGCCAATGTAGTGGTCTTGGTGGAGCTTGTGACTCCAAAAACTTTGGCAGCTTTCCTTGAATTGCTTCTTAGCTTCTCTCCATCCTCTGCCACCATTGCATGTCTCAATGTTTTGGTTATATCATCTTTGCAAAACGACCAATCTTCTGTGCGTTTTACTTCAACAGCCAGATCCTTTTCCACCAGAAGCCTTGCATTCAAAGGCTGATCAATAATGAATGGCAAAACAACAAGAACGTGCCCAATTTGCAGAGAATCAAATACAGAGCCCCATCCAGAGTGAAACAGAGAATCCCATGATGCAGGAGCATAGGGATGGATCAAGATAGATATTTATCATTTAATTAGTTATTTCATGATATATTGTTATTTTCTTATTTATGTAGTTTTATGATATCTTTTATTATTTATATGTGATTTTATAATTAATTAGTTTACTTTTAGACCAAGTAGTCTTGGTGCCCAAGTCTTGTAAAACCTATAAATAAGGCTAATGTAATAGTTGTAGGGGAATGGATGTTGATGATTAATGAAATAGTTTATTTGTGGCATGGATTTGCCACGATTTATGTGAGTTTGCAGTAGCCCTAGATTTCGGTACTCGTGTATGTGGTTGGTGACCTGTGTCCTGACCCCGATCCCCATCAGTTGGGTTTGGATCTGAGTGTAAGCTGAGCAAAGAACAAGTCTTTGAGATTGATCATGGGCTTGAGCTATCATAGCTTCCATTTCTCTGGGCACTTAGAAAACCCAACTAAGCTACCAGTGAAACTGATGCTTTGCCTCCTGGTTTTGTTGACTACACATCAGAAAAAAGGCTTATTTGCTTGGGATGGGTGGCCCAGATGGAAATTTTGGGGCACCCATCAGTTGGGGTGATGGATCTGAGTGTAAGCTGAGCAAAGAACAAGTCTTTGAGATTGATCATGGGCTTGAGCTATCATAGCTTCCATTTCTCTGGGCACTTAGAAAACCCAACTAAGCTAACAGTGAAACTGATGCTTTGCCTCCTGGTTTTGTTGACTACACATCAGAAAAAAGGCTTATTTGCTTGGGATGGGTGGCCCAGATGGAAATTTTGGGGCACCCATCAGTTGGGGTGATGGGGATTGCGGTCAGGACACAAGTCACCAACCACATACACGAGTACCGAAATCTAGGGCTATTGCAAACTCACATATATCGTAGCAAATCCATGCCACAAATAAACTATTTTATTAATCATCAACATCAACTCTCCTACAACTATTACATTTATTTATAGGCTTTACAAGACTTGGACACCAAGGCTACTTGGTCCAAAAGTAAACTAATTAATTTATAAAATCACATATAAATAATAAAAGATATCCTAAAACTACCTAAATAAGAAAATAATAATATATCATGAAATAACTAATTAAATGCTAATATCTATCTTGATCCACTCCTATGCTCCTGCATCAGACCCCTAGTTGGAAAGAATTCGTCCTCGAATTCAAGCCTTTGATTGAGGAAAATCCGAGTAGAATCTTCAATTGCTTCGTATTAATTCTGGATCTTTTAGCATCCAATTGAAACCTTCCTTTCCAAATAAAAAGATATTTGGAATATTTCATTATTCTTGGCTTCTTCTTACTCCCTCTAACAATGCAAATGTTTCTTTCTAGAATCTTTAACTGATTGAAAAAATCAACCAAAGTTGTGGCAACCTTCCAAGTGAAAATATTAATGCCCATAAAATTAATAATATCTTCGAAAGTTTTCTCAATTCTCATCTTTTCACTGTTTTAATCAATAAATTGCTTATCAAACTTGCTTTGAACACCCAAACAATTTTCATTGCAATTTTCACAGTTGCAAGGATCAAATATTGGAGGTAAATCCAAATTTAATAACTTTGATGAATAACAAGATGCACCAAAATTACTAAATCCATTTATACCTTCAAAGACACAATGAGAATAACCGTGCCCATCTTCACTTGACTCACACAGTGGAGTGCAATAATGAAAAGGACTATCTCCCTCATAATCCCCGTCGAGACTCCCACGGCTTAGAGTGTCGATGCTAGCTACTCGGTTCAGATAAGGGTTCACGCATCCCTCCCCGTCAGAGCTCTTACCTATAGGAATTCGATCTTCGATGCAAATGATGCGCTTTGTAAGTTGCCGTAACAGCCTCCTAATTTCCTTCATGTCGTTGTAGTTGTCAACATGACCCTCCATCCAATAACCTCCCCAAGAAAGCAAATCTTGAGCCGTAGCTCTGATACCAATTGATGGGGATCGAGGTCAGGGCAAAGTCACCAATCACATACACGAGTACCGAAATCTAGGGCTATTGCAAACTCACATATTTCGTAGCAAATCCATGTCATAAATAAACTATTTTATTCATCATCAACATCAACTCCCCTACAACTATTATATTAGCCTTATTTATAGGCTTTACAAGACTTGGGCATCAAGGCTACTTGGTCCAAAAGTAAACTAATTAATTATAAAATCACACATAAATAATAAAAGATATCCTAAAACTACCTAAATAAGAAAATAACAATATATCATGAAATAACTAATTAAATGGTAAATATCTATCTTGATCCACCCCTACACTCCTGCATCACCAACAAACACAACTGACTTGGGTTTTTTGTTTATCAAGCCAGTCAAGGTTCACATTGTTTGGTGACCCATCAGAACTGATTTCTCTTTTGGCAGATGGTTGCTCTGGTGGAAGCAAACCTGTGGGAATCACAAGCTTTCCAATTTTGTTCTTGTATGCCTCTTAAGTATTCTCCTTCAAACTCATTGCAACTGCGCTCGGCTACAGCTTGACATGCTAATAAAATCTTCGTAGTCGGACCATAGAAGGTACTAACCTGGGCTATAGCCCAGGCGATTTTTAATTTTTTTTCAGCCCAAAATACATATAGCACAGCACATCACCAAACACCAATTAAAAATATATTTTTAAAAGCAAAACTCAATTATACCCTTTTCTAACCTATTCTCTCTCTTCTACCGAACAACCCACTCAAGTAAAAATATTTTTTTCCCTCCTTTTGGCATTATGGATGCCAAAGCTCAAACTTAGGTTGAACATGCATTGGGCTTATCCCAAAAATAAAAAATAAAAAAAAAAACTTCTTAACACTCATTGGTAATGAAGTTTTTTTGTTTAGTTAAAGTGAATATTTTCACTTATAGTTAGGTGTATTTTTCAATTATAAATAATTCACTTATACCGTTTAATTTTCTATCTTTTAATAGGTTTGTACGTTAGGTAAATTTAGCCCACCTTATACTAAAATCCCAGGTCCGTCAGAATCATTTAGTTCATAAAAGAATGAGCATGCATATCAACGATCCTTATGCTTCCGATGTGCTATCGTATCGTTGAAAAGTCCCGAAATCCATGGTGATGTGAGGCTTTCTTGGTGATGGCGAATGAATCATGATCTCACATATAGGCTTTGGAGATATTTTCTAATGAAGTAAGGAAAACACATGTAGGTGTGGGGTGGCATTTTAAACCGAAAAACCGCAAAAACCAACGGATATTTTACCGCAATAAAATCGCAATCGCTGTAAACCGAACCGCAATCGCGGTATTAAGAACCGAACCGCATTTGCGGTTGCGGTTGCGGTATTTGATTTTCAAAATTTGCAGTTGCTGCAAACCGCAAAGTATAGCCGCACGGCTATACTCTATGAATAATTAAGTAAAATTGTAAACCCTTCTCTTCTCTCTCTGTAGCCGTGAGATGAAAACCTGGAATCTGTTTCTTCTCCTGATTCCCATTCGCCTCTCTCTCAACTCTCTCTTCCAAATCCTTTGCATCCTAAAATGGTAGAGGCATTAGTGTGTACTAGTGATTGGCTTAGAGCGGACGAATTTTCCTTTTACAAAGAACCAACGGATGATGAGGTTGAATTCTACAAGGAAATGGAAGATATGACAACTTGTAAGTAATTAGTTTATTTATGCTAATGTTATTTATGCTTCTTCTTATAATAAAATGTACTAAACTATGTTGTTTTATTTGTAGATAGCATTGGTGCTCAAACAACACAAAGGGGTTCTTCAAATCCACTCACCACCAACACTTGAGTTTGTAACATTGGTGTATTGCATTTTTCCTTTTAGTTTGTGACTTTAATTAACTTTGAATTGGATTTTTCTTTTTGGTTGTAACTTTAATTTATTTTGCTTTTGGTTTGTAACTTTAAAAAATTTGGAATTGGAATGCTTGAGAAGTTTAACTTTAATTGAAATGTTTGGAATTGTAACTTTAATTTTCTTAGGTTGTGAATGCTTGAGAATTGGAATCGATTGTTAATTTATATATGCTTGAG
>NC_047651.1:17785431-17788937 GCF_902201215.1 Prunus dulcis | reverse complement strand
GCTTGAGAATTGGAATCGATTGTGAATTTATATATGCTTGAGAAATTGAGGTTGTGTATTTATTTATTTAGGTTGTAAATTTATATTTTTGTGAATGCTTGAGAATTTGCGGTTTTAAACCGCAAATTGGCGGTAACCGACCGCATTTTTGCGGTTTACCGCAATGCGGTAAACCGCAAAATGCGGTCGGTTTGCGGTTTCAAAAATCACCAAACCGCAAATAGTCGGTCGGTTTGCGGTTTGAGTAAAAATTCGCGGTTACCGAACCGCAACCACCCCTATGTAGGTGCACAGAAAGCAGAGAGGTAGACAAGTGGAACACCAAACTCTTTGCCAATCTCTACAGCCCTGTGAGCAGAAAAATCAACTATTATCCAATCAGGCAACTGATCCCCAATGAACTGCTTGATGGGTTGTTGCAGGAGGTCATATGCAATCTTGAAGTTGTCCATTTTTTAAAAGGGTATGTCCACAGTTGCCTCAGCACCTTCTGGCAAGAACCCAGAAGCCAAAGCAGGAAATGGGATGGAGACTAGATGTATAAAGGGTTGCAAATCAGATGAGATTTTGGGGAGCCTTTGGATTTTTTTGGGGTGGATATGTAGGAGGGAGACATGAACCTTATATTTTGCCAAGGCTATGGAAAGTTGAAAGAAAGGGACCATATGGCCAAAGCCAGACCATGGAAGCATCACAACATTGATCTTTCGCCATTGAAATATTTTCTGCTGGTATGGAATTTGCAATATGAGTGAACTTGTTCATGAAATTTGTTAGATGAGTTTGGACTATATATATACTGCGAAAATCATGACCTAGATCCTGATAAAGAGGAAATTTATAGTTGGTATTTCTTTTCACAAATTTGAATAATTCTCTCCACTGATTTACACACCCAAAAAAAAAAAAAAAAAAGTACTATGAAAATTTTGGGTCATGCAAACTTTGTGTTCAACTCCTTGTAATCAGCATTGAGGTTTTCTCAACACGTATCATGGTCACACTACTACAAAATTGAGCAAAAACCACGAACTTAAGAGCACAAACACATGTATGGTGTCCTCATCTTTAACATTGAGCACAAATAAATTTTATTTGTCCTCTTCTCGCCTGAAACACAAATAGTTATGTCAAATTAATTTACATAAAGCACAAACTTATACTGGACACAAAGAATTGTGTCAAATGTCAATTGAATATAAATAATAAGTATCATCTAATAAGTTGTTCATAAAAAGTAAAATTATTTATTTGTGTAGACACAAATAGTTGTGTCTTTATCTGAAAGATATGACACCCTTATAACACAAAACTACATTTGTGCCCAGTTATTTTTATGTAGTGTGGTCGGTGTGTAAGTTTTTTTGGTTCTACACTATGGCTAGGGTAGGCTCTATTAGCAAGCAAAAATTATTCTATCTTATCCATACGTATCTCTAGTTACCCATGTCACAAACATCTCATCATACCTTAAATTCAAAGATGCATAGGCCGAGTTGAAAAAAAACAAAAGAAAGGTTATTTGTGACGTTTACGAAATTATGAGTTATATTCGTTTATCTTTTTTGTGTTATGGATCATTCTTCATGTTAATTCATACATCAATTTTGTACATGTCACTAAAATCCATTAAAACTTTTTAAGGTCTTATGGAGTTGACTAATTTGGTTCAACAAATTGATGTTCTGCAAAAGTAGGAGCTATGAACCGGGCAGATTCATCCGATTTAGTCGGGTTATACTAAAAATATATACTAATTTATTGACGTGAGTCCATAACACACATATCGGGTCAGAATTTAATTAAAAAAACGACAAGAAAAAAGAAAAGAAAAATAAGATTAGAAAGAACTACTTCAATCTCGTAGTAGTGTCGATTCTATTGGGAAGCTCAGTGAACGTATTGATTAAGTTTAGGAGGGCCAATGTGTTGAGACCAAAAGTTGGTAAGCATGTATCCCAATTGGGGGTTTAAAGTTTGTATTTCTATGACAGGTTTTAGAATATATTATGCACCAAATTATTTAGTGGCAATAACCCAAGTTCCAGCATCTCTAAACATGAAGATTTTTTTTTTTCGAACAGAGTAGATTCATTGATATAAAGGGAGATACAAGATTACACAGAAAGAACACTGCCCCAGAGGAGGGTTCTTGCAGACAAAAAAGTAGAAATAAAACAACCAGTGCAAGAACAATGAGCAAACTCCATATGTAATTAAACCCTGGCTCACTCATAGTTGAAGATGACAGAATCCATAAGAACTCAGGAACCAGTGCTGAATAGAGATCGTGTGGATAACCAACTCTGAAGCATCCTTGGGACTGGAAATACCAAAAAGTGAAAGCAATTACCACTTTCAAATTCCATCTTGACTTTCAAAGGAAGTCACGGTATCTCCAGCACCACTCACGATCCCACAACACCAAAGCATGAAGATGTTTACTTCAATCTGTAACACACTAAAAATTAATTGGGTAACATTGAAAATAGGGTCATCTAGCTTTCTTAAAATAAAATGAAATAAGGTCATTTTGCCAACCTGACATGGGAGGGGAGAGACGGAGAGAGGGACCTTTTTGAAACGTTTCTTTTTAGAAAAGTGACAAATTCACCAATGTAGTCTTGGTGCAGATTCTGATCCCCAAAGATTTTGGCAGCTTTCCTTGCATTGGTTCTTAGCTGCTCTCCATCTTCCCCCGGGCAAGCTACAAGATCTAGCATTAGTTGTTGAAGAATAACCTGCAAGAGAGTGAGGCTCCCCGACAGGAGCCGAACGGGTATTTCAGACAAACAAGTAACGGGAAAAGCAGTCTAGATAAAATCGGTATGGTAACTCCAACATCCTCGTATGAAGAGAAAACAGAAGGGAAGTGAGGCTCCCCGACAGGAGCCGAACGGTACTTCAAGAGTAGATAAACCCAAACAAGTGAGGGTGATCCCAATGAATAAGAGCCCTGAAGAGTTATAATAATCTGGGAGCGCAGGAATAAAGCCCTTATTTAACGGCGGGCTTTGAGTGGGGGCTCTTCCCCTGCAGGAGGCCGGGGCAGGCCTTTTAACAAACAAGCAGTGAGAAAAGGCGGTAGAGAGTTTGTCTTCAGTAGTTAACAGGTTGAGCGGGAAAAGTGTGGGACAGATGAATTTGGTGAGCTCCCCCATGCAGGGGAGTGGGGAGGCAACATCGTCCTTTTTCCCGGCACAGTCATTATTCCTTTGGTTGTTGGTATTGTGTCAACGATGAAGAAAATAATGTGAGTTAGTGGGGTTAATCCCCCTCGGGGGGAATTGGAACTCACTTTCAGTATATCTTATTATTTTCTTTATCGTACATTGCATTCAACAACAACAACAAGACAACAAATACAAGAAAAAGAGGACTACTTTATTACGTTCGACTCCTGTAGGGGAGTCTCACTCTCTTTCAGTTGAGTTAAAGAGTTACCCTTTCTCTGTCTAACCGGAAGAAGAAGAATTTCTACCGCTTTTCTCGTGCTTGTTTGTCTG